>NW_021131727.1:0-599 GCF_004193835.3 Ostrinia furnacalis | reverse complement strand
GCAAAATTTATCCAATCGTGTTTTTAAACAGTTATCCCATTAGGTACACATGCGTTCTGTAATACAAACCCATCAAAAACAATACTTGTCAAAAAACCAAGTCTCACTACTCAGTTGTTCTACGGTAAAAAGTTGTGAGATCCATGTAATACCAAGTCCAGTCCAGGAAATCATTAACGTTTTACATAAATATATTGACTTGGCCATGCCGTCCCCTTTATCTGTTTATTTAGTATTTATTAATTAGTATCTCTTGATGATATTGTAAGCAAGTTAAACCTAAAATCATATCTTCCGTAAATAATTTAAATAAGAATGCAATTTACGAGTTTGTTGTTTAATTATTATATATCGACACCTTCAGGTTCAATTGTCGTATAAACCATTTTGGCCAAATCGAGTTATATATACCATTTTAATCAGAATTTTTTTCTCTATCGAGCTGCATATTCGAAATATTGAAATTCGCTAAAAAAATGTTTATACGCCCCAAAAAACTATAGCGTAAAAGATAAATAAATACCTTATAAACAGTGTAAAAACCGAACGCTTGTTTTTATTATTTTTGCTAAGATGTATCAACCATACTTTTTTTTAAG
>NW_021131726.1:0-2027 GCF_004193835.3 Ostrinia furnacalis | reverse complement strand
TGGATAATTACTATTATTGCTTAATTTATTTCATGTCGTTTTCGGTAAAATTCACGTAAAATACAAAAAATGAAAAAACAAGGAACATGTCGGATTTCGAAGAAGCTGGTGCACTAAAATTAGTGGAAAATGTATACTAAAGTTATAAAGCAAGTAAACATAGTCATTACAATACTGTTATAGAACAATCAGCGGCAGAATCTGAAGATGATGTGCCAAGGGTGCAATAGTTGTGCAAATTTACTGTGCAACGCACATTAAATGCACATGTGACAGGCCTGTTTTGTTGAAGCACATGTCATATGTAAGGAAAACCTTTAAGTGTGCTAATAAGTTTAATATTTGATGACGTATGTAGGTAAAAATAATAGTGTTTCTAAGATTTCTACAAATATTTCCTAACATTTCCAAAATATATTTTTTTCTTTAAATTTTAACCACAAATCTTTAATAAACGTTATTTTCTAATAGTGTATGCTTTATTCTATCATTTTTAACTGATTTTCATATTTTTTAACTGTTAATTGACATTAGAGGTGGGCGCCACGCCGGCGCGCCGCCGCCGCCGCGAATTTTTTCACGCCGCCGCCGCCGACGACCAGCTGTCGGCGCGCCGATACTGATACTGTACCAACTATTTGCAATTTATTCCTCTTCTATACTGTACTAATTTGTGTTTCGAACGCAGAAGAACTATTTTTTTATTGAGTTGAGCGGCTATTCTAGTTCACTAAAGTCCTAGTATCACTATTACCGGTACCGATCTATTGTGATCGGTGCTATTTTCCTTACAGTTCGCCTCCGAGTCCTGCATCCATTAGGAATTGCAGTATCTTTTGGGGGGCGATATGCTTTACATCTTGTGGGCTTAGGATGTGTTTGCCCAGGTGTAAGCTCCGCTTGCGCATCAAAGGTCCGCAATCCGTGAGAATGTGTAGTGGCGTTTCATCTGCCTCTTGGCACATCCTGCACGTTCTTGATTCGGAAAGTCCCATAGTGGATAAGTGTTTGTTTAAGCTGCAGTGTCCAGTGAGGGCTCGAACTAAGATGCGCATTTTGATCCTACTCAGTCCTATGATCTGCTTAGAGCATTTTGGGTCATAGCATAGAATAATAATAAGTACTACGTACAGAAGTTTTACTTCGCGAGGGTATTTAAAAAAATGTATAGCCTGACCAGGAACATAAAAACCCTGGCATAGAGGCGCGTCAATTGCATTTGATAGTGCAACACTGAGTACAGTCGTACCTGTGTTAAATTAATAGGCTAACTTTATGTATCAGGATTCAGGATTACGGGCTAATTTGATATTTTCATAAATTAACGAAAAAATATTATTATAGGTAACCTGCTTTTAATAAATTAAATGAAACCATCAATCGAGCTAGTAGGATTTATTTTATTATTCATCAATAATCAAATTCATAACTTGAATATTCAACTGCAATGTCTGCTCATGAACGCTTCAAACTCGGTACTTCTTTCCCAATTCCATAAAATTCAACACTTAGAAAGTGACAAAAAACTTTAAAATAGGTAGTTGAAACAAACCACAGCTAATTTTCATAGTGGACTGTACTATACGATAAACATGTCAGTCAATTTGACAACCTTTTTTGGAAACATTATTCAATGAAAATATTGTCCGAACCCTTGGTATTTCTCTTCGACAAATACTCTAACACGTTGTGAACCACTTTTCTTTCACGACTATAAAAAGATTTTAGCAATTTCATTCACAAAATCAATTTCGCACATTTAAAATAAAGTTTGTTTACACTTTGACAGCAATAGACTGACATGCAAGGTGACATGTCAATGAAGTTTTCAGTTACTGTTGCCATTAAAAGAAATTAGTACCATTAGTTTTCCGCAACATGGCGAGGGTTTTTATGTTCCTGGTCAGGCTATATGCTCAATGTCATTAACAATATGGTGTAATTTAGCTTGTCTCAAGAGTCAAGCACCATTTTGTTGACAAACGTCAGTGATCGGTACTGCGCCGAAGCTATAGGGCTGACTTCGG